>NC_136274.1:62307676-62355176 GCF_964187855.1 Myxine glutinosa | reverse complement strand
TTGACCACAAGAACCTGACCAACTGTAAAGCATGATGGTGGAAATATTATGGTTTGGGGCAGCTTTGCTGCATCAGGGCCTGGGCAGCTCACCATCATAGAATCCACTATGAATTCTTCATTGCATCAGAGGGTGCTTGAGGATAATGTGAGGCCATCTGTCGGAGTGTTGAAGCTCAACCGAAGGTGGACCTTGCAACATGACAATGACCCTAAACATACCAGTAAATCCACCAAGGAATGGCTGAAAAGAAAGAAATGGAGGGTTCTGGAATGGCCAAGTCAAAGCCCGGATCTAAATCCCATCGAGATGTTGTGGGGGGATTTGAAACGAGCTGTGCATGCAAGAAACCTGGTGATGGCTTCGCGGTTTGGGTGCCGGCTTGGGATCCTAGGATCCTGGGTTCGAATCCTGGTCGAACGCTGAATTAATGCCAGGGTGGTTGACTCAGCCTGTCATCCTTCTGAGGTCGGAAAATTGAGCACCAGTTCACTGGTAATTCCCTGTGTCGCAAGAGGCGACAAACAGGGTTGGCGGCAGGAAGAGCATCCGGCTGTAAAACATTGCTTCAAAAAGGGGACCACGGTACCCAAAATAGGCCAGCCCCTGCTCTGTGGGGAAAAATGGCCTCTAAAGGTGGTTGTTTTGTTGTTTGTTGTGCATGCAAGAAACCCCTCAAACATCGCACAGCTGAAAGAATTCTGCATGGAGGAGTGGGCAAAAATTTCTCCCAGTCGGTCAGAGACTGGTAGACAGTTATAAGAAACGCCTACTTGAGGTTGTTTCTGCCAAAGGGGGCAATACCACCTATTAGAGTCAAAGGTGTACTTACTTTTTCCACAGAAGGAAATGGAAATCTCTGTTCATTTTTTGTTGAATAAATTATTGCAAAGTCAATTTGTCATTGTTTTTTGTTCAATTAGATCACCTTTATCTATAGATATTGCTTAAATGAAGATCAAATATTGATATGTCCACATATGTTAAAACATATGTGGACATATCAATGTATCAAATCAAAAAAGATTTTAAAAACATTTCATGGGATGTAATATATACACGCGGGAGGAAGAAAGAGAAGAAGAGGAAGCTGAAGAGCTTACCTGTGGTCCCGCCGGCAATCCCCAAACCTGTGGAAAATAACTCAAACAAACACGGATTTAGAAATGTACAAAAATAACAAAAGGATTCATTAAAAGAAATGCCGAGAACAAGAAAACGCGTCGGTAAAACTAATTTCCTATGGGATCCTTCACACCAGACTTATAACACGGACAAATGGGGAATAAAAGAACTGGAAAATAATGGTGTGTGGTTTATTTGTGCACTTAGCTCAATCGGCTGTCCCGGCACCTCGTCAAGACCCGTCTCAAGCCCTCGTTCCTGTGCGGGAAGAAGGCCGTAGTCCGCTCGTGCACGCGCCGCCTCTACGGTCAACTGCAGCTCTCAATCCCAGACGCCAGACGAACAGGGGGGACGAGGAGACGATGCCGGCATGCAAATGCTTGCACCGAGGTTCAGAATGAAGAAAAGGGGGGAGAATCGTCAGCGCCCAAGCGTCTCTTTCCACATCCAGCAAGAGAAGCAGAAGAGGAATAAAAAGACCAAAGAGAGAGAAAATGCCGGTCAGCGCGTTCTTTTAACGGCCATCTCGTGACGTCATCGGCGCTTCTCCACCAATCCCCGCAGGCCACCACTACCTCGTTCAGTTCTCCACCTATCTGACGTCATCGTTGGTACCTTGCCAATCATCGAGTCGCTTCTTGCTCGCCCTTTTCTCTACCAATAAGTGGGTAGCTTCTTGCTCCGGCCTTCCTGTTGGCCAACTCCCGCCCAATCACTGTCCTTCTGGGCGTGGCTCTCGGCCTATGGTGTCCTGTGTCCTCTACCAAGTCGGGGTTGTTAGTGGTAGTGCTTGATGCCTGGCTTCCGGTTGGTTATATTTTGTTATTTATTGTAATGTACTTTTAATGGGCACTTCCTGCGTTAGTGTCTATTGCGGTGCCATAAGGGACAAAGGATAAATCACCAAGGGTAAGACGTACAATGGATAATTTATCCTTATTCCCTAAGCTAGTTAACATGCCCCTCTCCCTCGTGATGGGGACAGATATACAACTTATCCGACATCCGGGCTAAACAGGGCCTCCACTTATTACATGGTGGTGGTTCTTCTTCTTCTTCACGACAATCAGAGCATGTTACCTACACAACTCTACCTGGTCTAAAGAATCTCTACCCCACCGACATAACAATGTATATATATATATATATATATATATATATATATATATATATATATATATATATATATATATATATATAATAGAAAGGACATGGCAGGCATTTCCTGCAAGGGCACGCAAAACTCATGGCAGCCATCTTGGAGTATGTAATCGCTACTGTTACGTCATTGATTGAGAAAGTCTTGCGCTGAACATCCGAGTTGTTTTCCATCCAAAAACATCCAATTTGAGGGATCATGGCATAAATATAAACCCTAACTGGCATTATGTACCACTCTTGATATCAGAGGGTAAACTCGTGGAGTATTTGTGCCGCATTTCAATCACTATCGTTCGTGCAACACTTCCACTTGAATACTCCACTCGTGGCCTATCGGATATCAACAGTGATCCAAAACACTCGTTACGTTCTCTATACCGTACATATTTTGACGGGATAGCCATCAAACTGCTAAATAAATGGTGGATTGTTGGACAGCACGGGCCCCGGGGAAACAAAATCGCCATTACTGCCACTCGCCCTCCACCCAGGGCCGGCGCCAGACTATTTTGCGCCCTAGGCAAGGCCAGCTACTTGCATCCCCTCCCCCCCCCCCCCCCCACAAAAAAAATTGCCAACTTCGATTATTAAAAACAGATGTCTTGCAGAAAAAATAAAAAGCAGAAAACTTGAAACTGCTAAATTTATTTTAAATTGCAAGAATAAGTACCGTAAGATGCCAACAGCACCAATATTAAAGGCGCAATATCCATAAATATGGCAGTGGCCCTGTTACCCCACGCTTTGGGGCAAATGGGTTCACTTAAAAAAAATATGACACTGCATGTGGTTTGCAATGCAAAATAAAGAAAGTGGTCCCTTTATGAGTGTGTGAATGGAAATTACAGATAAACAAAACAGTTTTTGGTTTGAGCAATAAGTTTTAGATATGCAAAATCAAAATTTTAAATAATCAATCTTTGATTATCTTTCGCAAATACAAAAGAAAATATTTTGGCACACAAATCATTTTGAACTAAAGGGCACTCGGTATACTGTGTCCGGTCTTAAAACAATAATTTGTATAAAACTGTGACCCTTTAAGGTTCAGTAATGCGCCCGTCTGATGTCTGCGCCCTAGGCGGCTGCCTAGTTGGCCTAATGGTAGCGCCGGGCCTGCCTCCACCCCCCACCATTTATTGTAACTTTAAAAAAATACCTTTCTTTAATGAAGATCCTAAATTAGAACAGCAACAAGGTCATAAACAAAGCAAAATCAGAACAACATCATTTTTAGATCACAGTATAAGTGTCAAAAATTAAACAAATAAAGTATTAACAAATCTATTATTATAGAGGTTGAAGTTCATGTCTTTTTGTTTGTCTGTCTGTTCAGTTTTTGTATGTCTGTCTATGCAGGGTGTTTTTGTCCCCCGTCGCACCGCGGAGCGAAAGGGGGACTATGGTTTTCCCCTCCGTCCGTGTGTGCGTCCGTCCGTCCGTGCGTGTGTGCGTGCGTGCAGACGTGTGTGCGTGCGTACGTGCCTGCGTGCGTAAGCGAAGGACCGAATTCTAATTTGGTGTGTGGGTGCAACTAGGCATAAGGAAGAACGCCATTGAAAATTGGGTCGCCACGTCAAAATCCAAGATGGCCGCCGCCATGTATGTCTGACACCATGTATGTCTAAACCTTGTGAGCGGAATATCTTGAAAAAAAAGCGAAGTACCAACTTCTCATCAGGTGTGTGGGTGTATCTAGGCATAAGGAAGAACGCTATTGAAAATTGGGTCGCCACATCAAAATCCAAGATGGCCGCCGCCATGTATGTCTGAACGTTGTGAGCGGAATATCTTTAAAAATAAGGGAAGTACCAACTTCTAATCTGGTGTGTGGGTGTATCTACGCATAAGGGAGAACGATATTCAAAATTGGGTCGCCACGTCAAAATCCAAGATGGCCGCCTTGCGTCTTCCACTTTGTCAACTCACATCACTTCACCGACGGGGGACCGAGGCGTAACGCTTGTCATTTTTATTTTTTGTGTACAAGGTCGAGGCTCGTGTAAGAGCTAACATTAATCACGAAAAAAAAAACCGACACACAAAACATACATTAAAGGGAGCGGGAGACAAGATGTTGAGAGAGAGAGAAGTACATAAGTACAACTGCAGAGAACAGGGACATCGGGAAATCTGTGGGAGGGACAGGGCTTGGGGGGAGGAGGCGTGGGAAGGGCGGTGGGGGGGGGGGGGGTTGGGAGAGGTATAAAACACATGGACACTGCTAGAACTTCCAGGAAAGATGTCAGTATTTCAAAAAAAGTGGATCTGGGGTGTATTAACGGGGCTAGAAAAGATCAAGGTTTTGGATGGGGGAAGATAAGAGATGGTGGTGAACAGCTGTTTTAAAGACCTAGAGGGAGGAGTGGGATTGAAAAGAGTGAGGGAGTTTGTTCCAGAGGCGGGAGTAAAGAGGAATAAAAGAGTGAAGGTGAGCAGAGAGTCTTGATTTTGACAATTTCACCAGAAGAGGGTTGCTGGCAGATCTTGTGCGACCTGCAGGAATATTTGGGGGACAGGGCACAGATAGAGCTGGGGGAGCTAGGCCGGTTAGGAGTCGGTAGAAGACGGAAAGACCACTTACCTGCCTGCGATGAGTGAGTGAAAGGCCCTCAGAATCAGCTTCACTGCGGGAGAGTCCAATGATTCTGAAAGCTTTAGTTTCAACAGCGTGAAGCCGAGCTCGGTGTGAGGCAGGAGCACCAGCCCAGAGGGGAGAGTAGTATTTCGTTGAGCTGGGGATGAAAGCCTTGTATGTGGTGAGGAACTCAGGTGAGCCAAGGAAGGACTTCGCAAAACGGAGGATGCCCAGTCGGCGACTGGCTTTTAGGCCATCAGCCAGACCCCCAAAATAGGGCCCATGGATACCAAAATGAGGGAGTAAGCCTAATATTGATTTTTGGATAGGTCTTTACCCCTAGAATATGAAAATATGTGATAGCAAATTCAACCATGTAGCTAAATGGGTGTTATCACCTCATTTTCAAAATGGCCGCCAAAATGCATGTTTTTCTATTAAAAACACCATGTTTGATATTCTTGTAGGAATTTGTAACAAATAGCATTGCGTTTTGAGATGTTTAAGACTTTACAACTCTCTTAAAGTATGAAATACATCATCTGAACTTTAATCCAAGAAGATAGAATCCAATATGGCACCCAATTTCACAAAATGGCTGCCATCATAGCAACAACTTTATGCACAAAATATGCACGAAAATAACTGGCATTCAGTAGATTTGCAAGTATACACATGGAAAAAAGTTGCTCGTTGCTCCGACCACCGTTCCTACAGAAAAAAAAGCAAACAAAACAACAACAACGTTAAATTTTGTATGTAAAGTGGCGGCCATTTTGAAAATGGGTGATAACACACATTTAGCTACATCGTTGAATTTGCTATCACATATTTTCTTATTCTAGAGGTAAAAACCTTGT
The DNA here is from genome assembly GCF_964187855.1 of Myxine glutinosa. Taxonomy (NCBI): domain Eukaryota; kingdom Metazoa; phylum Chordata; class Myxini; order Myxiniformes; family Myxinidae; genus Myxine; species Myxine glutinosa. The sequence continues at coordinate 62,349,452 of NC_136274.1, read as the reverse complement.
CAAAAATCATTATTAGCCTTACTCCCTCAATTTGGTACCGGTTGACCCCCCTAGCTGATAGCCTATTTGGAGGCCAGCTTGGAAATGTGGTTTTCCCAGGAAATATAATGGCAGATAGTGAGACCCAAAAGCTTGAGTGTCAGAACTTCTTGGAAAGGATTATTGAGAAAGTAGATGGGAGGGTTGTCCAGTCGGTTTTTTCGGAGAGACATAGTAAGAGTGTGAGATTTGTCAGGATTGAAGGACATGTTCCTCTTGCTTGACCAGTCTGTGATTTTGTCCAGGTCTGCAGAGAGTAAGGAGACTGCTGCCTGCCGATGTGAGGGATGAGGTATGGAGCGGCAGAGAGTGGAGTTATCAGCAAAGAGATAGAGAGGATTTTCCAGAGTGTCGGAGAGATCATTGATGAAGACCAGAAAAAGCACAGGGCCCAGAACACTGCCTTGGGGAACTCCAGCTTGAACAGGAAGGGGAGATTAGAGAAATCTATTCAGGGCCACACGTTGACTACAACCAGAGAGGAAGTCCGCAATCCATGCGTGGAGATTTCCATGGATACCATAGGAGGAGAGTTGGGTGAGCAGAGCTGGGTGCCAGACCGTATCGAAGGCACGTGATATGTCAAGGGAGACAGCTATGATATTCCTCTTTGGCATTGAGGACCTCCATCCATTGTTGAGACAGCAGAAGCACCATGTCCAGAGTAGAATGACCTGGTCTGAATCCAAAATGATGATCAGAGATCAAGCCATTGGAGAAGAGGAAGGATTTTATATCCGAAGCAATGATTGATTCCATGACTTTGCTGATAATTGGGAGCAGGCTAATTGGTCTGTAGTTGCAAGGATCTGTTTTTGCACCTTTTTGTGTAAAGCGGTAATGTTGGCCGATTTCCAAGCTGATGGCAGATGACCTTGAGCAAAAGAGAGGGTGAAGAGACTAGAGAGAGGGTGTGAAAGAGCAGCAGAGCAGGATTTTTGCACCCGTGGGCTGATGCCATCTGTTGCAGTTGCAGAATCAGAGTCGAGGTTTGACAGAAACTTCTCCCCCTTGTCAGGAGAAAAGGACACAGAGTCCAGGAGCAGCTGGGTTCAACTGGGTAAGGTGGGTACAGAGAGAGATGGGTTTGGGACACAAGATGTTGAGGAAAACACAGCGTTGAGGCATTCGGCTTTGTCACCTGCGGTGTCAACTGTGTAGCCATTTGAGGTAAGGGAGGGGATGGAAGGGGAACAAACACCAGAAACAGATTTGACCAGACGCCACCAGGATTTGGAGGAAGGAGACAGGTTTGAGAGTTCATTCTTGAGAGTGGAGAGATAGTGCTTCCTGGCTCTCCTGAGGTTGCCCAGATAGCTCCGATGGCAGAGTACTGGTGCGGTTTTCCCAGAGAACCTGGGTTCGATTCCTGGTCTGGGCATATAATTTTCTCACATGTATCAATTTGATAATAAATTTGTTCAAACACCCCCAGAAGTTACATTTTGTGGGTGATGATGCCACTGGTGACGAAAAAGTGGAAATTGATATAAATGGTAATCTGGTCCTATCGTAGTCTTTTACACATTGAAGAAGCCGCCAGTCTTTCAGGCCAAAATACTTATCGATTGGCAATAGGTGCACCAGTTCGTTAGAAGTCATAAAGGCAACTTTTATATTAGTGAAGGATAATTTTTCAGAAATTGTGAAAGCCAGAGAAGTTGTTGCGTATCTGTAGGCTAGACAAAAAACCCAGGCCAACCCAAACCCAGGCTAGATAGCCTATAGAGGCTAGTGTGAGTTACCTATAGACCATCCTACCTGCCCACCGGGATGGACAGTTTATAGCTGGGTCGGGATTCAAACACGGGCTAGACAGCCTATAGAGGTGAATGTGAGTTACCTATAGGCCATACTACCTGTCCAAGGCAATTCAGTACAAGCCAAACTCCACCCTTGAGGAGAACGTGGAATCTATTTTTTGTTTTCAGATGTATAACTCTGCCATAAATAAAGTATTGTCTGTTTCCTTTGTCTTATCGGGTTTTAACAGCGTGTCATATAGGCTATTGTTCTTATTCTGTTTATCTTATTCCTGCACATGGCACAGACGTGCACATCTAAATGCAGATTTGGTGAGAATATGCAGTGTTGCTGCCGCAATATCCCATTATTCTTGTTTTCTTGTGGAAAAGTCACCAAATGCATTGAAATTGTGTAAACAAGAATAATATATCCCTTTCAAACAATGGATGCACCTGTCAGGACAACGGAAATACATGTAGCATGAATAGCAATTCATGAATAGCAAAGGATTGAACACAAGAGGAAAATAATAAATAAATAAATAAATAAACAAGAAATATGTCGTGCATAGCAAGATACTTGAGAAATCCCTAAAATTTGGCCTATGTCGACCTATGGCCTATGTCGACCTCAAAAATAATTGGTGGTTGAATTCGATGAACTGACATGCAAATCCTGTTCAGATTGTAAGTCAATCGGAAGAAAATTTATGATCTATCTATAATTCCAGTAATCTCTGTGTGTATGTCTGTGTGTCTGTGTGTCTGTGACCGCTGTTTCTCGACAACCACGGGTTCGATATACTTGAAACTTGCCAGATATATTGCTGGGGACCTGAGGATGTGCCTTTTCAAGGTTTCATATTAATCGGAGAAGTAGTTACCGAGCTATGGCGATTTCTTTACCAAACTCCGCAAGCCGTTCGCTTTGGACCAAACCATTTCATGTAAATAGAGGGGGGGGGGATTGTCACCGTACTCGCAAGCCGTTCGCTTTGGCTTTGCGAATGGACCAAACCATTTCATGTAAATAGAGGGGGGGGATTGTCACCGTACTCGCAAGCCGTTCGCTTTGGCTTTGCGAATGGACCAAACCATTTCATGTAAATAGAGGGGGGGGATATAATTTTAGATATATATATAGTACGGGCATGCCCTAGTTATATAAATTTTGTCTATGTTGACCTTTATAGCTCAAAAATAATAATTGGTCGTTGAATTGAATAATCTTATGTGCAAATCCTGTTTAAACTTCAAGTCAATTGGATGAAAATTGAGGATTTTAGAAATTGCGGCTAATTTGTTGACTTTTTGCCTATGTTGACCTTTAGGCCAATGTTGACTTCAAGGTTAATTAATCGGTGGTTGAATTAAGTGAACGGATATGCAAATCCTGTTCAAATTTCAAGTCAGATGAAAATTGAGGATTTTAGAAACTTCACATAAATTGTTGACCTTTGGCCTTTGCTCACCTTTTGGGCAAAGTTGGCGTCAAAAATAATTCGTGGTTGAATCCAGTGACCAGATATGCAAATACTATTAAAATTTCAATTAAATCGGATGAAAATTGAGGGTTTTAGAAATTCCACCCGAAGTTGTTGACCTTTGGCCTATGTTGACCTTTTGGCCTAAGATGACGTACAAAATAATTGTTAGTTGAATTCAGTGACCTGATGTGCAAATCCTCTTCAAAATTTAAGAGGATTTTAGAAATTCGGCAAAGTTGTTGACCTTTGGCCTATGTTAACCTTTTGACCTCAAAATCAAGAGGCTTCTTCCTTATGACCAACTCTACTGTTTGGTGAAGTTTTGTGAAGATCGGTTTAAAATTGTGACCATCGGCGATTGACACACAAACAGACAGAATAACGCACAAGACCAACCAATATACCGTACTTGAAATATCTTCGATTTTCGCAAGTAATAACCTCCGTAAACACATCAATGTGTGGCAGAGATTGCAGCACTGAGCACGATGGAAAAAGTAGATTTTCCACTTCACAAGATCAGGAGGAGAATGTAGAATCGATTTGCTGATAAATGGTGGACAAGCTGGTTACGGCAGCAAAACACACACGTGCGATGCTCCTTAGGTTTGGTCAAAACTTAATCCCGAGGGCAAATTAGATGTGTTCACTGGGACCACCGTACCTCAATCTAATGCTATCCTTGTTATGAAAACATTAAATAAATAAATATTACTACTGCTGCTACTACTCTAACTACTTTAATGGGGGGAAGTTTGGCCTAAGTCTGTCACGAACCGGCTGGCTAGGCCTGACATTTGACTCGAGCCTATTTTGGCAGGAGATTATAATTTCTTCATGGTGCCGGCGATAGCTCGCCTCGTCTTTGTGAAAGGCACAGTGGGTGGGATCTTAAACCTTCACCAAATAATGCTAGTGGACGGGACACCCAGCTTAACGTACATACGACGGATGACGGACTTTGTCATGTGACGCCCTATCCTGTGAAACACCAATCCATGTCGGGTCGGGAATCGAACCTGGACGAGATAGCTCAAAAATGTGCGTGACACATCCTCACATCCTGTCAATCACTCCCTCACTCACTCAACTCACTCACACCAATATCATGCCTAACATACACATGCACACATACACACACATACCACACACCACACACACACACATATGTATGCATACAAACGTGCGCACACACAAACACATACACGCACACACATACACATACACACATATATATATATACACACATATATACACACACACATACACATACACACACTGACACCCTAAATAACTTCAGACCCATCTCCAACCTACCCTTTCTGTCAAAGGTTTTGGAACGCGCTGTAGCCACTCAACTCAAGCATCACCTCTCTGCCAATAACCTGTATGAAACATTCCAATCCGGATTCCGGTCCAACCACAGTACTGAAACTGCTCTCCTCAAAATCACCAACGACCTTCTCCTCTCCTCTGATGCTGGCAACCTCAACATTCTCATCCTCCTCGACCTCAGCGCTGCCTTTGACACCATCGATCACACCATCCTCCTCACCCGACTTGAAACCACCTTTAACATTACCGGCACTGCCCTCTCTTGGATTAAATCATACCTCTCTGACAGACGTCAGTTCATCTCCATCAATAACTGCAAATCCCCCACTGCTCCCCTCCCCCAAGGTGTCCCCCAAGGTTCAGTTCTTGGCCCCCTCCTCTTTATCCTTTACCTGTCCCCCCTCGGTCACTTAATCCGCCGTCATGGTCTCCAATTCCACTGCTTCGCCGATGACATCCAGCTTTTCATCTCCACCAAGTCCATCTCCACCGCCACCCACTCTATCCTGACAAACTGCATCACTGAAATAAAATCCTGGCTTCAAATCAACTTCCTCAAACTTAACTGTGATAAATCTGAAATAATCATCATTGGCCCAAAAACGCTCACCAAGTCCACCCATAACTTTGCCCTCAACATCGACGGTTTCCCAGTGTCCACCTCCCCTCACATCCGGAATCTTGGCATCATCTTTGACCAAACCCTCTCCTTCGACAAATACACTAAACAGATCACAAAGACAGCCTTCTTCCACCTGAAAAACATCGCCCGTCTCCGTCCATCCCTCTCCTCTGTGGCTGCAGAAACCCTCATCCACGCCTTCATCACTTCCCGTCTGGACTACTGCAATAGCCTCCTTTATGGTTCACCCTCAACAATCACCAATAAACTCCAATACATTCAGAACTCCGCTGCCCGTCTACTCACCCATTCCCGGACCCGTGACCACATCACCCCCGTCCTTTACAAGCTTCACTGGCTCCCCATCTCCCAGAGAATCCAGTACAAAATCCTCCTCTTGACCTACAAAGCCCTCCATAACCTGGCCCCATCCTACCTGGCTGACCTCCTCTCCAGACACACTCCCACCCGCAACCTCCGCTCTGCTGGTACCAACCTCCTGACCCCCCCCCATCCGGACCAAATTTAGATCCTGGGGGGACAGGGCCTTCTCCATCGCTGCTCCCACCCTCTGGAACTCGCTACCTCACACCATCAGAGACTCCTCCTCACTCACCACATTCAAAACATCACTCAAGACCCACCTGTTCAACACTGCATTCAACATTTAACCCACAGCATCTAACCCCTGACTATCTCCTCTCCTTCTCCCTCCTTTGTGCTTTGAATATTTCCCTATTGATTCTTCTTTTTTTGCAATTGTCTTTATGTTTTGCTATGCGTTATGTTTTGCACTCTGTCAAAGCGTCTTTGGGCTTCCTGAAAAGCGCTATATAAAATAAATGCATTATTATTATTATTATATACACGCACGCACGCACACACACCACACTCACATACACCAACACATACACACAGACACACAGACACATATGTATGCATACAAACGTGCGCACACACAAACACATACACGCACACACACAGACACACACACCACACTCACATACACCATCACAAACACATACACACACACACACACACACACACACACCACCACACACACACCTTGTTAGTGTCTCCAAAACACAGGATGTCCTGGGTCAGGCCAAGACGAGACCAACACAAAAAGAGCGTTCATTTTGGTTCCGCACAACGATGTCCCCATAAGCCCTGCACGGTCTGCACGGTCTGCACCACGACTTGGGGAAACAGGACGAGATGTTCTCCCCAATACATTCCTTTTTAACCACAAGTAGGATAAGTTTCTTTTCAAGCTTGCTATCCATTTATATTGTGAGTACAAACCCACAAAACCCAGTTCTTTTGACCTCGGGGCTCCACACCCTAACGAGGTCCTAATAACATCCGGCCACACATTGCACCTGTCTGTGAGGGCCACCTGTCTGTGAGGTGAGGGCACGCAACGACACACGATTCGGACCATTTGGGTGAAAATCCTGCAGCACTTGCCTCGTCATTATGTCGATCCTCATTCCACATTACGTCCCGCTAAGTGACCATCGGTGGGGAATATGATCTTCTCAACAAGAGTGTGAAATCTCGTGCAGGCAATTCCGGGTCATTAACCGTGCGGGCAGCTCCATTCCCAAAGATAGAAATTAATTTTGAAAATGCTGGACAGAGAAAGTGGGTCCGAGTTGCCGATATAAAGGGGATCGAGGAGATGGAATTGAAACTGATATGATAATCTGGAAGAAAAAATCAAATAAAATCACAGCTCAGAATCATAGGATGGAATCGAATCATCGAATCACAGCTCACAGTCGATGCAAATCGGTCGCTTCGGTGCAGCAAATAATGATGAGTGATCATTGCGTTACAAGTTGCAAGCATGACGTCAATTCGTGCTCCATTTCAATGTGATGATAAACTCGAGCATATTTCAGGCCAAAATAGACAGACACACACACACACACACACACACACACACACACACACACACACACACACACACACACACACACACATACAAGAAAAAGTTTTCCAAGTCTATTTCAAAACATTTTAAACTGGAGAGTTCATAAAACACCTTACCTCATGTTAAGGTATGTACTGTATTTCAATTTAAACAAAATAATGATTTTAAAGATTGTTTTTAAAATCCGAAAATTTAGCCACGAGTCGCAGTTCAGGAGTTGGACGCTTTATTGATAAAACCATAGCCATATCGGCGGTATCTTCTTCACTGCGATGCCACGCCCTCTCACATGCCACGCCCTCTCACATGCCACGCCCTCTCACATGCCACGCCCTCTCACATGCCACGCCCTCACACATGCCACACCCACTCACATGCCACGCCCTCTCATGCCATGCCCTCTCATGCCACGCTCTCTCACATGCCACGCCCTCTCACATGCCACGCCCTATCACATGCCACGCCCTCTCACATGCCACGCCCTCTCACATTCCACGCCCTCTCACATGCCACGCCCTCACACATGCCACGCCCTCACACATGCCACGCCCTCTCATGCCACGCCCTCATGCCACGCTCTCTCACATGCCACACCCTCTCACATTCCACGCCCTCTCACATGCCACGCCCTCACACATGCCACGCCCTCACACATGCCACGACCTCTCATGCCACGCCCTCTCATGCCACGCCCTCTCACATGCCACGCCCTCTCACATTCCACGCCCTCACATGCCACGCCCTCACACATGCCACGCCCTCTCACATGCCACGCCCTCTCACATGCCATGCCCTCTCACATGCCACGCCCTCTCACATGCCACGCCCTCACACATGCCACACCCTCTCACATGCCACACCCTCTCACATGCTATATAACGATATATAGTGTGGTTCATGCAAGTATTATGAAGGGGATGTGTGATTACAGTGTTCAGTTATACAATTCAATTTAAATAAAGGTTTAAAAATGTTTAAAGGAGTATAAAGAAATTTATTCTGCTTTTCACCACCATTTTACCCAGTGTCTATCACACCTCCCTATCTAACACATTACATTAGTTACTAGTGCATGTTGTTTTGTGTCCATTATAACGTCCTTAAAATCGTTACGTTTTATGGTTGGAAAGGTTTTCAATGTTGTCTAACTGCTAGAGGTAGACAGACAGGGTAAAGAAATGACCTCGCTCCTCTCTGCGCACGTGCGATCGGGACAAATTCAAAGTCAAAGTACTGTTAAACTATAGGTTCGTTTTCCGATTCATGTTCAAAATATAACATTCATTAGAAATTAAGTTGCTCCTCGATCATAAACTGACGTTTGTGGACAGACAGACAAAGTGAACTGATTGCTTAACCCCACTTTTCACTTGGGGCAGGTTAAGGAAACGTAATCCCAGCTTCCCCTTGACCTCAATCGGTTTTGGGTGCTTATTGCTCTTCAAGAGAAGAGTAAGGAGGCCAGATTCATCTGGAATCTTTTGCAAGTATTCTGTTTGCAAACTCGAACGACAACTTTCACGACAACTTTCACTTTTCACTTTCTCAATTCATACTTTCACGAGACTGAACAGTTTACGCTTTGTATCCCACTGGTAGGCCGGATCTGGATTCGATTCGGACTTGAACCAAAATCTAATCAGCTTGTTCTTTTCACTTACCCAACTCATCCACCAAATTTTGTCATAATATGTCCATAACTTCTTGAAATATCATGCTACATATAGTTTTTGGCCATATTACTCAATGGTGAAGAATCAATTAAAAAATTAAATAATTCTCATATCTGGATCCGGATCCGGCTTCACCAAAATGGAACCGATTCTTCCTCGTCACACCACCAACCTCTCCACCAAATTTCGTCCGAATCCGTCCACAACTTTTTGAAATATCTTGTTCACAAACAAACAGACAGACAGGGGTGAAAACATAACCTTCATCCACCTTCAATGGCGGAAGTAATAAGATGAAAAGAAAATCTTTGAATTGAAATATTCGGCCACAATTTTGTCCAACATGATGCAAACAACAGATCTGATCTGCTGTTTGGAGGCTCGACGCTCAGAAAATCTCTTAGTGTTGCCATATTAGTCGTAGAGACCTAAGGTGACCCAAACAGGTAACGATGATTCTGGCCAGAGTAGAAGGTACATGGCCAGAAACAAAGCGATTTATGGAGACAGACGGCGGATGGAAGTCGGAACTCCTTGCCATGATCATTTTAGCTGCAGTGTGTGGCTGCTGGTTTGCATCATTGCTGGGAGACGTGGCTGTGTGCCCCCCTGTAGGTTGGAGAAGAAATTTCGAATTTGTTCAAAAGTAGTCAAGCTGGAAGATGCTTAGATTTTCACATCTTCACTCATCACATTTTCACACATCCGAGGCTCACAGTATGGGAGTTGTACATAAATCACACGCAGTATAAATACATGAACGGACACGAGTGTATGTTAATGCAAATTACAAGGATATTAGCAGACAAATACCTATAGTTGGTGTTCTTTGACCCTGGGTTCCAAGCATCATGAGCCATCGGTTTAGATTAGAATGAAAAGAAATTCGCAAAATGGCAATGGCTGGGTTGCGTGACATCAATCCGTTGCGTAAAAATGGGGGTTTCAGACCCCGTTCTGATGCCTGTCGATGAGGGTTACACAGCGAACTTGGAGCTCACGTGTCCACGGAAAGGGGAGGAAGAGGAGGGACTTGGTTGGAAAGGGAGGTGCGCAGCGATGGAGCAGGGCTTGGGAGGGGCTGACACCAGAGGTGGCTAGCCGGCCATCGTTCGGCTTTTGCAACACAGTCGATAACGAATTGATCGCCGCGGAACTCCGGCTGCGCCCAAGGTTGAGCGATGGCGAAAAGGGAGTGGCGAGGATGCTGGCTCAATCTCATCGGTTCACGATCACTCTCGGTGAGTGGTCTGCAGAGTGCACCGCAGCAACCAGTGAGAAACGTGGTCGATTCCCTTCACATTATCTGCTCCGCATCCTTCCCGTTATGATGCCCTCGGGGTGACATCTGAAGGTAGGACTTTCTCAAGTCTCCTCGCTGGCGGTTCCCTCCCTCCCTCCCTCGTTTATCACTTTCACGTGTCCAAAACACCTGTCTGTGCAATGCTTTGAGGATGTTCCCGAGAGCACTGCGAGCCGAATTAGAGAGATGGATCCAACTTTCTTCAACTCCAAGACCAAATAACCGGCTCTTCGCACGAGGTATGTGCTGTAGGTTACTTGTTGCGAGAAGCACACCGTCTATTCACCGTAATTTGATAACTATACGGCCCAACCTTCTGAATGAAGTTACTCATGAGTCTTGAGAAACCTCGCTCCGTCCTTTCACTTGCATTGCTCGTTAGCGGCCTTGCTTATCATTGCCAAAGATGTGCCCCAGTCATTCAGCCAAGTGCTGCAGTAGAGATGTGTTGGAATTAGTGGATGCTCAGACATGATTGCGGAATTTCAGAGGAGGTTCATGTGCAATCTTACTATAATTCACCAAATGTCCGTCCGTCTGTCTGTCTGTCCAAAGGTACTGCAAAAACGGCTGAACCGATCACAATATTTTGGGTGGGCAATCCTGGGATCTCCTGGAGTAAAACAGGCTACATTGTTTTTCCAATTTCAGCTTTGGCCTCCAGCATTTTCAGGTTTGGACTCCCACATAATGTTATTTTTCCCGGGTGCCGCACAAATGGCTGCACCGATCGTTGCACTGCACGGCTGCACCGATCAGACTCGGTGACCACGGACAAAGACCTTTTATAAGGACATGGGTTGAATCCCTGCTTGAAAGAATGCCAACCCCCTCCCCGCCATCACGGTCGTCTCTCCAACTCACAATCCCACGAGATATGCGGAAAGGACAACCCAAAACCAATGATCTTCTTTTTGATTCATATATAAACATCATTAAAAGTAAATAATGACCTCGGCCAAAGTTCAAACGATGTGGGTTTAATCTCGACATGAGAGAATTCCACATAGCTATTTGGTCAGTGTATACACTAACAGATCGCTGTCTCCATCGATCTTGCCAAGGCCGTAACACCTATCGGCTCAAAATCCTTTTAACTGTTGACTTGGTAGTTTTTACAATGAAGGAAACATTAACGATGTTGTTAAAAGTTTATTTTGTGATTAATTTGTGATTGGAGTTATGTTGTTTGGAATGGAAAAAGAGATATCGAGTTCAAGTAAATGACGACATGCCATGATGGTTTCGACTTTCTAAACGTGAAATTCGCGGATCGCCATTTGCAGATTCGCCACGGACCCACGATAGATGTTTCTATACGTGAACGTACCCGTTTGTTTGCGAACGGTACGTTTTTCATGGAAGTCCTTCACGTACTTGCTGTCCATGTCTGACGTGCGACTGAGGGTGCTACAGGAATGTGGAATTTATTGGTTTCATGCTTTAGCATTCGCCGTATCTGCATTGCCTGTTTGCTTCCGGCCTCCCACCCATGCGTAGCACAGGTACCTCACTAGTATGTTGTAATGTCAGCTCACTGTATGCGAGGAGAAACCCTTCGACTCCTGAGGTTTGTAATCATTTTGTCTTTTCCAGCTGGAAGTTTGGACTGGGCTCTCAGCTTCATACTGGAAAGTTATTCACTTCATCCTCACCTTTTGGAACAAGTATTTACCAATAACTGCTGATGAAAACAAACGCTTGTCCATTTCCATGAGCTGTCGAGGACCACTTGTTTGTGTCGACGTCATGTCTCCGTGTAGACCATTCCCCAACTCGCAGAGGACCTGGAGATGGCCTTTGCGCTTTGTAGGTGGGTTTCTCACCTTTGCATCCATGGCACAACCAACCCTCCCGGGATCCACGGGACATTGCGTTGCTCCGTGTCTTTGCACAGCGCCCCAAGCTTGCCAACCGTGCTCACTCCCCGCGGATAATGTGAGCGCCAACGCATCTGGCTATTTGTCTCTACGTGCTTGTGATCTTGAAGAGCTAGGCTCAAGAGCACTGCAACAAAGTGGGAGTTATGAACTGCAACATCTCGATCTGAGCGATAATCAAATTTGTTGCATTAATCGGAATGCTTTTTCGGGGCTTAACCACCTCCAACACCTCAACCTGAGTGCCGCACTCATCAATGTCTCAGCAGAGCAACTATTTTCTGCACTCAACCCACTTGCAAACCTGAGTTACTTGGGACTTTCAGACAATGGCCTAACCAACTTGGGACCCAGAGCCTTCATTGGACTTGTCTCATTGAGACATGTGGACCTGAGAAACAATGGACTGGACCAGTTACAACCTGGTTCATTTGCATCATTTAAAGTCTCTTCTTCGTTGGTGGAATCAAAAGTTTCAATACTTGTTGATCTTCGACACAATGCCCTCAAAAGTATCAGCAACACCACCCTGGCTGAGTGGGATGCTGCACCTCAGCTGCAGCTCTTTCTGGCAGACAACCCATTTGTGTGCGACTGCCGCCTCGCCGCCTTCGTCTCCTGGCTCCGGAATGGCACGACACCCAAAACACGAGTCCGAGACGTATCCAAACTCCGCTGCACAGGAGCAAATGCTCATCAAATGAGTCTTCTGTTGATGCGGTCCGAGAAACTCCTCCTGTCTGGTGACTGCGGGGTCAAGGAGGCCATGGCCTCGTACGTGCTTTTGGGCATCGTGCTGGCACTCATCGGAGTCATTTTCCTCTTCGTGCTTTACCTCAACAGGAAAGGAATCAAAAGGTGGTTGATGCACATGCGTGACGCATGCCGAGACCAAATTGAAGACTACAACTACCGGTACGAGCTGGACGCAAATCCACGCATTGCAAACGTGGTTAACACGCTGGATCTGTGAATTCTAAGTGCTCCGTCCATGTGATTTCCATGTGATGTACATGTCCAGAGCCATTTGCCTTGAAACCTTCATTGCACACCCCTCAGGACATGTCAGGGCACACCGTATAGACCACCTGAAATGGAGGTGCATGCAGCGACCAAGTTCTCCCTGAACGCAAGCGTGGAGCGAGCACAATGCAATTATCCCAGAAAACAATTTGTTAGGCACCAAAATTGGACATTTCCTACAATGTACAACGGATGGAATCAGAACTACACTTCGATCAGACCACCTGGAATGGTCATCCCATTTCTGAAGCCAGGTTTAATTTGTAAGCTTCAGTTCTCGTACTATAGCTACGATATAAGGCATTCCTGTCCCGCACGAATATAACGAAATTATGCACAAGTCGAACACTGTACGAATCGTATAGCAGTATTTAACAATGTACGCGTGCATATATACAGGTGTGAATGTCAGCACGTACTCCAAGCAAGCACTTGAACATGTATGTATGTATACAGGTACTCATTCCTCATGAATGTGAACGACCCACATGATCAGGTCAATCAAGAGACTGTCGAGTACCTGAGATGGGTCGAGCTAGTTGTGAAGCACTCTTGTGTTGATGATGTGATACCATGGGTTTGTTTAGACCATTTTTTATTTTTTTTATTTGCTGTTTATTGTTATACGACATGTCAGCGACTCATTTGCCAATGCAGCATAAAGCATACAATAAGGGCGGGTCGATAGATAAAGGTACATTTTTAAACAAACGATAGGTAAATTGAGCGAGGAACTAATTAAAACCGAAAAGTGCAAACGTTGCCACTGTGGCCACCTTTAAAAGGGGTACTAGATCTCCAAAGGTGTAGTGGTTCGAGTACTCGTAGCTACAGAAACATCAACAGCTTTTGGTGGTTAAATTGAATCCTTTACCCCCATCGGCCGACGGCTCAAAGCGGTTACCGACCAGGAAAGGTACCACGTCCAGTTGTTCAATTCCAACCTCAAAACTAGAACACTCGGGAGAGAGAGCACACCTCCGCCAGGCTGATCAGTTTACGTTTTGTATCCCACTGATAGGATGGATCTGGATTCGGACCTGAACCAAAATCGAATCGGCTTCTTGTTGTCGCCGACCCAACTCATCCACCGAGTTTTGTCATTACTGGTCCATAACTTTTCGAAATATGCTATTTATAGTTTTTGGTCCTATCACTCTGTGGTAAAGATTTAATTTTAAAAATAAAAAAATTCTCTGATCCGGATCGAGATCGTCACCAAAGTCGAATCTATTTGTCCTTGTCACTCACCCAACCTATCCACCAAATTTCATCAAAATCCGTCCACAACTTTTTGAGACAAATGTGCAGACAGACAGACAGACAGACAAACAGGAGTGCAAAACACAACCTCCTTCCACCTTAGGTGGTGAAGGTAATTACAATTTTTATTTATTTATTTATTTTATTTTCCCAATGGGTGGAAAGGCCGGTTTAATCACCCCAGTGACAATCTTTAAACCTCGAGTGTAGTTAATCTCATCCCAGGTGGATTTTTATTTTTGAACATGCGTATTGTTGCTTTATTCTGTTCAGAAAACAATATTTTAGCATTTACAGCATTCACTGTTGCTACATTTGGAATTTGGAATGTCAAAGAACTCCCACTCATTTCCCATATTCTGAACTTTGCAGGACAGCCGAGAGGTTGTGCACACTCACCTTTGACCTGTCTAGCTTGGGTTAGAATCCCGACCCAGGTATAAACTGTCATGCTGGTCTAAGTGTTCGCAAGTGGCTGCATCATTTTCTGGGAGTGAAGCTGTGCCACTGATGCAGTGCCCCCTATTACCAGTAAGCTGGTACTCATTTTGCCGATCTAGAAAGGATAACAGGCCGAGTCAAATTCAACGGAGGGACAGGGGGCTCAAACTCAAGACCCTAACATCTTAAGCCAGCCACCTTAACCGTTAAGCCAACACCAGGGTATCTGTCATCCTGGTGTTTTGCAGGTACGGTGATTCATCAATGCGTGTGTCGTCCCTCCGATGGACGTTAAGCTGGGTGTTCCATCTGCCAGCATTAGTTGGTGAACAAACTCCAAATTCCAGCCAGAATGTGCAGGGGCACTGCATCAACGGCACAGCCAAGCCTCGGTATAATGATGCAACCAGCAGCGAATCCCAGGCCGATATGCATTCGCCATTGTTCGCACAATATGATGGTCCACATAGTAGTCGAAATCGGCACGAGACGTCAAACACCTCTGACAATTTCCACCTGTGACGTCATAGAGGCAGGTTTCGCTTGACTTTCTCCAAAAAAAAAATCACATGATGTTATACCTTTTGTATATATACCAAATAAGCTGGGCCATAACCAGAGTAATATTTGGAATAGCCATGAGTTATATCAAATAAGCGCGTAAATGGTGCGGAGGATCTCACGAAGACCCTCTTAGAGCTATCAATCTCGTCGATGCAATAACCCAATATCTCCGGGGTCTGATGAGATGGCACATGTTGTAACTCAAAATGTATACGGCGGCGCGAAGTGCATCCATTTCCACAATGCCCCCCCCCCCCCCCGAACCCCCCTGTAGCGATCCAGGCACAATATATGATATACCGCACAGTTATAGTACAAGCGGATTAATGCTCCCAGCACTGACCACCTGTGACGTCATAGAGGAATTATGTGCGTAGTAGGTCCGAGTTAAGACAAGCCGCACGTTCATTTTATCCATAATTCCATAATGTACTCTCCTTTGTTGATTTTTCAAGCAAAGTTATTCGACACTTCTTTTTTCTTTTTCTTTTAATCGGCTGTGGCTCAGAGCTCCTAAAAATTTAATTATTCGTTGCATGCATGAAGGAAACGGAATAAGTGTCTGAATTCACCTGTATGTGCTGCTACCTTGTACGGCGAAAGTATTTGCACAAAGATTGTCCCCGTCCCCCCGTCCCGTCCCCCCCCGTCCCCCACCCTCTGTGACGTCATAATGCGCTGCATGGGGGTCCTTGTGTCGAGTCAGCTGGATCACAATCCGTGCACCCTGCAACCCTTCTCGTGGGAGACAATTACAATGCATATGCATCTTGTTGTAGCAGATGGTCTGCAAAAGTAATTAAACAACAAGTACAAAATTAACGGTGGTTATTTATAGATTTAATCTGGAGTAAACATGACAAGCTGTAAAAAAAACATTGCTCTTAATAATTCCAACAATCAGGCATTTGTTGTTGCTGTTTTTGTTGCATTTTTGGGCAAGTGACATCATATCAGATGTGATTCTTTGTACGAGTCCATTATGGGTTGGTATGTACACACACACACACACCTTTTACCTGCCCAACCTGGCTGGGTTCGAATCTCAGGGCAGCTCTAAACTGCCACCCTGGAGCTGCACATGCAGGGCGAGGCATCAATACGCACGTACGAGGTGGGTATACGCGGGTATCCCCGGTCTGCTAACATCGCTTCGCGGACATTAAAGATCTCACGATGCCTTTCGCAAAGAGTCGGCGAGTTATCGCCGGCACCTTGGACGCTAAAACTGCCAAACTCCCGCCGAAACGTGGCAGTGCCGCGGATGCGGTGCCCCCTTGAACCAGAGCACGTCTGGTTCTAGTTTGCTCATCCGCAGCTTATTCACTCCCGAAGAGAGCGCCGGGGTTTGCGCCATTAACCAACAAGGCAATCCCTTTTGCATCGAATCCCATTTGAAAACAGCTGCGATCGATAAACAAGTGGAAGTTATTTGCTGCACCTGCCATCGCGGTATGCGACGATGATTGGACCTTTGAGCGTTATTCCCACCGCCGTGACCACGTGCTATGAAGTACAGTAGAACCAACCGATACCTCGAACATATTTCCAGCAGGAAAAAGAAATTCCAAATATTGGAATGGCCATACAACATTCGAGATGTATTCACGGGGGTTTCATATTAGCTCTGCAGGGGAAACCTTTGCCACGAGCGAAACAATTCAGCACAATAATGGAGTCAAATCTCAGGGTTATTGAGAGCAAGGGAAAAACAAATCTGTCTGCGCCCACAGCCGTAGGCTTCATATCCGGTGAACTATTAAAACATGTACGGTATATTTCAGCTTGGAGGGTAAATCATGGATAAAGGATCATCGAAGAGTTTAACCCACCTCGTACGCGCAAAGTGGCTCGTAGTTTGACCCGGGAAGAGTTCAAAGATAACTGCTTTACTAGTCAGTCTGTAGCTGCGTGACGCGTTCAAAGATGGCCGACGCTGCATGACGCGTTCAAAGATGGCCGAAGCTGAGTGACGCGTTCAAAGATGGCAGACGCTGCGTGACGCGTTCAAAGGTGGCCGAAGCTGAGTGACGCGTTCAAAGATGGCAGACGCTGCGTGACGCGTTCAAAGATGGCCGAAGCTGAGTGACGCGTTCAAAGATGGCCGAAGCTGCGTGACGCGTTCAAAGGTGGCCGACGCTGTGTGACGAGTTCAAATATGGCCGACGCTGCGTGACCTGTTCAAAGATGGCCGACGATGCGTGACGCATTCAAATATGGCCGAAGCTGAGTGACGCGTTCAAAGATGGCCGAAGCTGTGTGACGCGTTCAAAGGTGGCCGACGCTGTGTGACGAGTTCAAATATGGCCGACACTGCGTGACCTGTTCAAAGATGGCCGACGATGCGTGACGCGTTCAAAGATAGCCGACGCTGCGTGACGTGTTCAAAGATGGCCAACGCTGCGTGACGCGTTCAAAGATGGCCGAAGCTGAGTGATGCCTTCAAAGATGGCCGATGCTGCGTGACGTGTTCAAAGATGGCCGAAGCTGAGTGACGCGTTCAAAGATGGCCGATGCTGCGTCTTCACGAACTGAGGTACTTTCATGACGCGTGTTATGGGATGGATTATTGTTATAATTTAAGCATAATAAGCAGAAAATTGAACTGCAGATTATGAGAAGCACAATAAAGCGTTTGCGTGTAATGAAGCTCAGAATAATCTGTTTGTTGTGGGTAGAATAAGCTCGATGTTATCGGAGCCACTCGTAGTTGTTACGTGCACATGGAGTGCCGCGCCGGTGAGAGAGGAAGCATTATGAAACTCACAGAGAGGTCAGGGGAATGTGGAGAGCCGGTTTGGAAGGCTTGGGCCGTATGGGGGGGGGGGGGGGGTATGGGGGTTTAATGTCTCTGTCATTATGTGTCCGAAATGTGGATTCGTTGCTCTTCAGCTCAAGACCAACATGAACGAACAACTCTATCGTGAAGCTTTTTAAGGGAATCTCCTCACACGCCAGAAGAGACGGCTTCCTAGCAGCGCGGCCATATTAAAAATTAAATGAATTAAATAAAGGAACGGGCGACCCGGCCGCTCTTTCCACGCCAGGTCTCCGAGGCGCACGGCGCGCCGGGTCACGTGACCGCGGCACGAATCCTTGAAGGACGAACGGGTTCGGATTTCCCCACAGAGAGACGGAGGAATACAATCCCCGCTAATCGTCTCCCCCGAAAGTGGAGGAGCATCCAGCACAGCGTGCAGAAGATGATCGAACGCTTCGGGGGTCGAGAGCACGTTTAAATGAGTTTGATGAAGCGCGGCCATGATTGGCCAGATGGCCTCCTGCGTCCAAGTTCCTTTGTGAACATCCTTGAGGTGAAAATGTCTTCCAGTGGGATCTCTTCACAAGGAGCGCTTAATTGTCTCCTCGCTGTGCACACCTGGCCTTTACCCCCTCCCCCAAACATCAGCGCTCATCCTTCGCAAATGAAATAACAACCAATACATCTGAGGCGGGACAGTGCACACGAACTCGAGCATTCGTACAGTCTGGCTTTGGATAAAATTAAACTTAATAAAAACCATCATGTTCGTGCCCACAATTTCATTTCGAGGACAAACCTTCACAAAACCCTCAAAATCAATCCCCCTCCACCTTCCCTCAATACAGTGGGTCGGACACACGGCTCAGTTCCAGCCGCCAGCCAAGATATAGCAGGTGTGGATCATTTCATTCGTCTCCCACGGGACTTCGAATGAAACATGCAGGCCGCCCTCTGCTCATCAACCAAACACCCTCCCCACCACCCATCCTACTCTACACCCCACCAGTCATTCACCCTTCCTCTCTTCATAACCACAACCCTTACACAACCTTCATCCCTTACACTATAACACCCATGAGCCATACTCCACACTGCACATCCCACCACAAGTACAACAAATCCTCCCTCACCCTCCTACATCCACCACCAATCCTCCCCACACCCCACCACCAATCCTCCCCACACCCCACCACCAATCCTCCCCCACACCCCACCACCAATCCTCCCCACACCCCACCACCAATCCTCCCCAAACCCCACCACCAATCCTCCCTACACCCCACCACCAATCCTCCACAAGTACAACCAATCCTCCCTCACACTCCTCCATCCACCACCAATCCTCCCAAAAGCCCACCACCAATCCTCCCTACACCGCACCACCAATCCTCCACAAGTACAACCAATCCTCCCTACACTCCTACATCCACAACCAATCCTCCCCAAACCCCACCACCAATCCTCCCTACACCCCACCACCAATCCTCCACAAGTACAACCAATCCTCCCTCACCCTCCTACATCCACCACCAATCCTCCCCACACCCCACCACCAATCCTCCCCACACCCCACCACCAATCCTCCCCACACCCCACCACCAATCCTCCCCCACACCCCACCACCAATCCTCCCCCACACCCCACCACCAATCCTCCCCCACACCCCACCACCAATCCTCCCTACACCCCACCACCAATCCTCCCTACACCCCACCACCAATCCTCCCTACACCCCACCACCAATCCTCCACAAGTACAACCAATCCTCCCTCACCCTCCTACATCCACCACCAATCCTCCCCACACCCCACCACCAATCCTCCCCACACCCCACCACCAATCCTCCCCCACACCCCACCACCAATCCTCCCCCACACCCCACCACGCATCCTCCCCCACACTCCACCACCAATCCTCCCCATACCCCACCACCAATCCTCCCCACACCCCACCACCAATCCTCCCCCACAACCCACCACCAATCCTCCCCCACACCCCACCACCAATCGTCTCCCACACCCCACCACCCATCCTCCCTACACCCCACCACCAATCCTCCCCCCCACCCCACCACCAATCCTCCCCACACCCCACCACCAATCCTCCCCACACCCCACCACCAATCCTCCCCCACACCCCACCACCAATCCTCCCCAAACCCCACCACCAATCCTCCCTACACCCCACCACCAATCCTCCACAAGTACAACCAATCCTCCCTCACCCTCCTACATCCACCACCAATCCTCCCCACACCCCACCACCAATCCTCCCCACACCCCACCACCAATCCTCCCCCACACCCTGCCACCAATCCTCCCCCACACCCCACCACCAATCCTCCCTACACCCCACCACCAATCCTCCACAAGTACAACCAATCCTCCCTCACACTCCTCCATCCACCACCAATCCTCCCAAAACCCCAACACCAATCCTCCCTACACCCCACCACCAATCCTCCACAAGTACAACCAATCCTCCCTCACACTCCTACATCCACAACCAATCCTCCCAAAACCCCACCACCAATCCTCCCGACACCCCACCACCAATCCTCCACAAGTACAACCAATCCTCCCTCACACTCCTACATCCACAACCAATCCTCCCCAAACCCCACCACCAATCCTCCCTACACCCCACCACCAATCCTCCACAAGTACAACCAATCCTCCCTCACCCTCCTACATCCACCACCAATCCTCCCCACACCCCACCACCAATCCTCCCCACACCCCACCACCAATCCTCCCCACACCCACCACCAATCCTCCCCCACACCCCACCACCAATCCTCCCCCACACCCCACCACCAATCCTCCCTACACCCCACCACCAATCCTCCCTACACCCCACCACCAATCCTCCCTACACCCCACCACCAATCCTCCCTACACCCCACCACCAATCCTCCACAAGTACAACCAATCCTCCCTCACCCTCCTACATCCACCACCAATCCTCCCCACACCCCACCACCAATCCTCCCCACACCCCACCACCAATCCTCCCCCACACCCCACCACCAATCCTCCCCCACACCCCACCACCAATCCTCCCCCACACCCCACCACCAATCCTCCCCCACACCCCACCACCAATCCTCCCCACACCCCACCACCAATCCTCCCCACACCCCACCACCAATCCTCCCCCACACCCCACCACCAATCCTCCCCCACACCCCACCACCAATCCTCCCCCACACCCCACCACCAATCCTCCCCACACCCCACCACCAATCCTCCCCACACCCCACCACCAATCCTCCCCCACACCCCACCACCAATCCTCCCCCACACCCCACCACCAATCCTCTCCCACACCCCACCACCCATCCTCCCTACACCCCACCACCAATCCTCCACAAGTACAACCAATCCTCCCTCACACTCCTCCATCCACCACCAATCCTCCCAAAACCCCACCACCAATCCTCCCTACACCCCACCACCAATCCTCCACAAGTACAACCAATCCTCCCTCACCCTCCTACATCCACCACCAATCCTCCCCACACCCCACCACCAATCCTCCCCACACCCCACCACCAATCCTCCCCCACACCCCACCACCAATCCTCCCCCACACCCCACCACCAATCCTCCCCCACACCCCACCACCAATCCTCCCCGCAACCCGCCACCAATCCTCCCCCACACCCCACCACCAATCCTCTCCCACACCCCACCACCCATCCTCCCCTTCACCCATCCTGCCCCACACCCAAACATCCACAGCACACCGCCCATCCTTCCCTCCACCCCAAAACCCATCAACCCTTCCCTTCAATCTCCCCCAACCCATCGTCCCCTCCACCAATCCTTTCCTACACCCATCCATTTCTCCTCTTCCATTCCATGGGATGACAGTATGCAAAGACAATATGTCGGCTGGCAATGGGCCTGCCCAGCATGAACAATTGATGAGTCCTTCAGCAATGGCACATTATAAATATTTTCTTCCATTGCATTTTCTGGGCTGGGGCCAAAATAATAGCTTTTCCTCCAATATAACAATATTATACTTGGAATGATACAATGTTCCTCTCTCACCTCCTCACCTTCGTCTTGTGCCAATCATCATCCATGGAAAGCAAATTAATATCTTTCTTGAACTTTATTCCTTCTGGTTTTTATGCCTCCGTTGACGAAGTCGCTGGACGCATTATGTTTTCAGGTTGTCCGTCCGTCCGTCCGTCCGTCCGTCCGTCCGTCCATGATAGGTTTTAGTTACTGCGATAACTTGAGAACGACTAAAGGGATCTTTGTCAAACTTGGTGCAGATCAAACTTTGGTGCAGGTATGTATAATGAGGCAAAGATGAACTGATTAGATTTTGGGGTCACGAGGTCAAAGGCCAAAGGTCATGTTAGGTAAAAATCCTGTTACCGCGATAACTTGTGAACCAGTGAGGTGATTCTGACCAAATTTGGTACCCTTATGTATAATGATGTAAAGATGAACTGATTAGATTTTGGGGTCAAGTGGTCAAATGTCAAAGTCTGTAATAGGTCTATAACGTGAGAACGGCTGAAGTGATCCAATTCAAACTTGGTACAGGTATGTATAAAGATGTAAAGATTAAGTGATTAGATTTTGGGGTCAAATGTCAAAGGTAAAAGTCTGTAATCTTACTATAATTCACCAAATGTCCGTCCGTCTGTCTGTCTGTCTGTGTCCATTTGAAGGTACCGTAAAAACTACTGAACTGATCGCAACGATATTTTGGGTGGGTAATCCTGGGATCTCCAGGAGTAAAATAGGCGAATTCGTTTTCCCAATTTCAGCTTTGGTCTCCCGCATAACATTCGTGTTCACATAACGTTCATTGTGACGATGTTTTCATTGTGACGATGTTGTTTTCTTGGGTGCCGCACAAACGGCTGCACCAATCGCTGCATGGCTGCACCGTTCGGACGCGGTGACCTCAGACAAAGACCTTTTATAAGGACATGGGTTGAATCCCTGCTTGAGAGAATTCCAACCCACTCGCCGCCATCACGGCCGTCTCTCCAACTTACAATCCCACGAGATATGCAGAAAGGATGACCCAAAACCAATATAAACATCATTACACATCATTCGTATATAAACATCATTAAAAGTAAATAATGACCTCGGCCAAAGTTCAAACGACATTTAATCTCTACATGAGAGAATTCCACGTAGATATTTGGGTGGTGAATACGCTAACAGATCGCTGTCTCCATCAATCTTGCCAAGGCCGTAACACTCGTAACAGCTATCGGCTCAAAATCCTTTTAACTGTTGATTTGGTAGTTTTTACAATGAAGGAAACACGTATAGGGAGTACATACAACATCGGGAGGCCGAACTGCACGCATCTTCAGTATCAAGATTAAATCTCTCATGGCGGATCTGAAGAGCGGAATGCTTGGAGAAGTGGTGGCTACCGCACAAACG
This sequence comes from Myxine glutinosa, assembly GCF_964187855.1. Lineage (NCBI taxonomy): Eukaryota > Metazoa > Chordata > Myxini > Myxiniformes > Myxinidae > Myxine > Myxine glutinosa. The sequence goes on along the minus strand of NC_136274.1, from coordinate 62,325,945 downwards.
GCTGCACCGATCGAGATTTAACGGATGTTTATATAAATCGTTTAAAAGAAAAAAAGCCTTCAATTCCTGATATTTAGCCTTTTCATTTGGGCCTCCCAATTGAAGCCCTGCCCATAGGGCGGGTACCGTTGCTAGTAAGTCTATAACATGAGAATGGCTGAAGTTATCCAATTCAAACTTGGTACACATATGTATAATGATGTAAAGATTAACTGATTAAATTTTGGGGTCAAGAGGGTAAAGGTCAAAGTCTAATAGGTCTGTCACTTGAGAATGTTACAGACCTATTAAATTAGATCTTTTCTACCCCTGCTAATTTCACCCCAGATCCACTTTTTTGAAATATCAACTTCTTTCCTGGAAGTCCTTGCAGTACCCTTGTGTTTTATACTTCTCCCAAACGCCTCCTCACCCCAAGCCCTCCCACTCCCACAGATCTCCCGATGTCCCTGCTCTCAAATGTTGTGTTTGTGTGCTTCCCCTTCTCTCCCCCCATCTTGTCTACCGCTCCCCTTATTATATGTTTTGTGTGTCTGTTTGATTTTTTTGTGTGATAAATGTTAGCTCTTTCACGAGCCTCAATCCTGTATATAAAAAAAAAATGGCTAAAGGGATCGAATTCACATTTGTTACAGGTATGTATAATGATGTAAAGATTAAGTGATTAGATTTTGGGGTCCCGAGGTCAAAGGTCAGAGGTCATGGCAGGTAAAAATGTGATAACTTGTGAACAGTTGAAGGGATGTAAATTAAAAGTTGGTACAGGTATGTATAATGATGTAAACATGAACTAATTAAATTTCGGGGTCAAGAGGTCAAAGGTCAGAGGTCATGTCAGGTAAAAATGTGATAACTTGAGAACAGCTGAATGGATTGAAAGCAATCTTGGTACAAGTATTATAATGATGTAATAATGTGGGCGGAGGCATATCGGTCGGCCTCGTGATGTCGAAGAGTGCCGTTCTAGTTTTTCTTATTTAGTTGTTTTGTAAGTTTTTTATATTTCTACCTTTGCTTACCTGTTTGAGAAAAGGGTTTTTATGTTTTCAACACCTTTACCTTCGAAGTTAGGGTTTACCCCCTTTAGACACCCTCCTCCCTCTACGTCCCATATAAACGATTTTGTCCTGATTTTAAAGTCATTAAAGCAGAAACAGCACAGTCCAGGATTGATGACTATGTGAACCTGTAAAAATCCACGTCATCATCGCACACTGTCCCTTTTGGGTGGTGGTCTATGGCAATACGCTTTGTGGTCTTTCATCTTTGACAGAGGGAGTTTAAGGAAATTTCTCTCCATCTTATGTTTGTGGTTAAGGATGAGGTTTGATACAATTCCAGCAGTTGATAGATCTACTAAGAGATTCCATTCTACGACTAAAGGTACGTCTACATTTACCTGGTACTCAGACGATGATGTCCACCATATGCACCAAAAGGTAGGCAGCGAACACAAAAAACCGTTCACAGTAAGATACAAGCATGAAACTTGGGAATAATGTTCTTCCTTTCGACATTCTTTAAATCCAGTCGATTAGCCAACTGGATATGTAACATTGTTTTAAGAATTTTTGTTTTCAAAATGGCCACCAAAATTGCTAAACTGTGCCATAAACTTTTTAATATTGAGTTTAGGATGTACGAGTATCAATACAAAATCACAGAACTACATATCATCCATAAGAGGTCGTTAAAATTTTCATTTTATCTTAGATGATAATGATGGAGCAGTGCTCAGATTATAACGTTTTTTTGTTCTTTTCTGCTCATCAATTCAACAATTAACACACAATTGCTAACTTTAAATAATATGTACTGTCATTATGCATACCATCGGTACACTATGTTACCAAAAGGATTGGCAGAGTATAGGTTCTTCTTATGTGCACAGTACAGGACTGCAGGGTAGCATCATTGGGTGAGGGCGTAGTTGTGCTGCTGATGTAGTGCCCCTATTACCAACAACAACAACAACATGCATTTTAAGGCCATGTTCCCTGCTAGAGCGGGGGTTAGCCTTGCGGTCCCCATGACAATCTTCTCCATTTTGCCCTATTTTCTGCATCTCTCCTTGTTAACCCCCTTGCCCGCATTTCTTCTTCCACCATCTTTAGCCAAGTCTTTCTCGGTCTTCCCCGTCCTCTACTTCCTTCTACATTAACTTCCATCACTCTTCTCAACCAGTCACTTTCATCCTTCCTCAACACATGACCAAACCATCTCAACCTGTTCCTCTTCACAGCATCAATCACAGGCAATATTAATAATAATAATAATAATGCATTTATTTTATATAGCGCTTTTCAGGAAGCCCAAAGACGCTTTGACAGAGTGCAAAACATAATGCATAGCAAAACATAAAAACAATTGCAAAAAAAGAAGAATCAATAGGGAAATATTCAAAGCACAAAGGAGGGAGAAGGAGAGGAGATAGTCAGGGGTTAAATGCTGTGGGTTAAATGTTGAATGCAGTGTTGAATATTCCCATCATCTTTCGCAATTCATCATTTGTCTTCCTCTCTCTCAACGATACTCCGCACATCCATCGAACCATTCGCATTTCCACCCTTTCCAGCCTTCGTTGCTGCTCTACGTTCATTACCCATGTCTCGCTCCCATAAATCATAACACTTCTCACACATGCAGCATACACCTTTCCCTTCAGCTTCAGCGACACTCTCCTCCTCATCAGCACGCCACTCAGTTCCCGAAACTTCTTCCATGCACATCTCACTGGAGCAACCGTTGCCGAGTCTGATCCACCTTCTCCATTCAGCATGTCTCCGAGGTAGCAAAATGTTTTCACACCTTCCAGCTTCACGCCGTCTCCAAGATCCAACTCAACATTTCCTCCATCTGCAGTTCCCTCTGTGCACACCTTACATTTGAATGTAGCTGCCACACTGGTTAATGACCCTCTCAGACCACTACATTTTTGATGAACCCACTCAGCGCACATTGTACATTGAATGGAGTTCACTCCGACACCCTTCCTGCACACAGCACACGGCCACTTCCCAGTTCTTTCCACCTCACCACATGCTTTACCACTTGCCATCACCTTCGTCTTTCCGATATTCACCTTCAGACCTTTTGTCTCCATACATTCCTTCCACTTGTTCATCTTTTCCTTCAGTCCATCCATACTTTCCGCAATCAACACCAGATCATCTGCATACAACAACTCCCACGGTAAACCCTCCTTTACGGTCTGAGCCAGCACCTCCATCACAGCTACAAATAGTAGTGGACTTAGTACCGACCCCTGATGCACTCCCACCTTCACCTCAAACTCACCACTGTTCCCGTCCTTCGTCCTTACAGCTGTGCGTGCTCTTTTGTACATTGCCATCACTACTCTGATCAACCATTCCTCCACTCCTAACTTCCTCAATGCCCATGTCAATACTTTGCGTGGAACCCTATCGAATGCTTTCTCCAGATCAACAAACCCCAAAAACAACTTCTTCCTCTTATCCATGTACTTCTCCTGCAACTGCCTCACAATGAAAAGCGCATCTGTCGTTCCTCTTCCTGGCATAAATCCAAACTGCATTTCGTCGATCTTCACTTTCTTCCTTATCCTCCTCTCCAACACCCTTTCCAATACCTTCATTCCATGCTCCAATAACTTTATCGCTCGGTACGAGCCACACTCCAGAGGGTCACCTTTCCCCTTGTATAGAGGGACGACGGTACTCAGTTCCCAACCACTGGAATGCGGCCTTCTTTCACCACCAGATTACAGATCTCTGTCATTCTCTTCACACCCCCAACTTCCTGCTGCCTTCAACATATCTCCCACAACTCCCGTCGGCCCTCCCGCTTTTCCACTCTTCATTGCTTTTATTGCTTCCTCAACTTCCTTCTCAGTTATCTTCTCTGCCGGTCCTAAAACTGGGTTACTCTCTATGTTGCCATCCCATTCATTCTCTGTATTCAACAGCATTTCCATATATCTTTTCCATCTTCCTTTAATTCCATCTGGGTCGACAACGATTTGTCCCACTTCATCCTTCAAGCAACTCACCCCCATCACATCACACCTCTCTTTCGCTATGTGCTTTGCAATGCTGAATACTGCTTTCTGACCCTCTTCCGAATCCAAGCGTTCTCCGAACATTTTCCTACATGCCTCCTGCGCCTTTGCTACCTCTTTCTTTGCAGCCTTCCTGGCTGCCTTATAACTTTCATGCTCTGCTGTTTCTGCTCCCGTACCCTTCGCCTTCTGCCACTCTTTGAACTTTTTCCTCTTCTCGTCAATCCTCTTTCCAACCTCAACATCCCACCACCATGTTTCCGAGTGCCTCGGTGGTCCTTTTGTCCATCCACATACCTCACCAACGGCTCCCAACAGACTAGCTTTCATTGACATCCAACCACTTTCAAGCTCAACCACATCATCCTCTACCCTACTCAGCCTCTCTTTTAATGCCTCCCTTACTGTCACCTCTTTCAACCTCCACACCTTCATTCTCGGTTGGTACTTCACCCGCCGAGCTCTTCTCGCACCTTTCACCCTTATGTCGCAGACAACCAAGTGGTGCTGTGAAACAGCCTCCTCCCCCGGGATCACCTTTGTGTCCCGGAGGTGCCCCCTATCTCGCCGACGCACCATCAGGTAGTCAACGGTTGTCGTCGACCCACCTGACGTGTATGTAACAAGCTTATTGTCCTCTTTCTTGAACTGAGTATTACAAATCAACAAATCAGCTCCATCAGCAAACTCCAAAATCCTTTCACCTTCTCCATTTCTCACACCATATCCGTAACCCACATGAACTCCCTCAAAACCATCCATACTCCTTCCCACATGTCCATTCAGGTCTCCTCCCACCACAACAACTTCCTCATCTTTCACGTTTTCCATCAGCTTCTCTATCGCACACCAGAACTTGTCCTTCTCTTCATCGCTTCGACCAACCTGCGGAGCATATCCCGAGATGACGTTCACCAAGAGCTTTCCAATCATCATTTTCACCATCATCAACCTATCACTCACTCTAGTCACACTCACCACACTGTCTACAAACTCCTCAGAAAACAGGACACCAACACCATTCACGCCCTCCGGGCACCCTTGCCACACAAACTTGTATTTCTGTCCCTGCCTACCCTTCACCATTCTCACACCACTTCCCTTCCATCTCGTCTCTTGCACACAACATATGTCCACTCTTCTTCTGACCAATACTTCCACCACTTCACCTGATCTCCCTGTCATTGTCCCCACATTCCATGTCCCAAACCTCAGAAACCGATCTCCACTTCGGGCTGCACCCTGCCCATATGTACTTGTGATTGTCATGGTTCTCTTTTTGAGGCAATGTTTTTATGGCCGGATGCCCTTCCTGACGCCAACCCTCTTAGTCGTCTCTTACGACACGCAGGGATACGGTGTACCTATTCTGACCAGGGTACACACTGGGAAACGTTTAAAACATGTAAATTCTGGGGGGGGGGGGGCGGGTGGGGGGGCGTCAGCATCACGCCTGCGGTTTAAACATATTCCAACAATATCCAAACAGAACGATGAAAAAACAATCCGGGAAAAGTCTCCAAGCGAGAACGTGGATTTGAGAAAGAAGGAGCAGAGGCGGAAGAAAACGAGATACAGGGGGCGGGGCACAAGCCGAGACGAGGAGGAGAGCGAACAAGCACGTGTCCGGGAGGAGAGAAAGAATCAATATAGAATTCTTTGTCTCAGGAGGTGAGGTGAGGGGGAGAAAACAAAATAAAAGAAACAAGCAATACAGCGAAGGAAATAACCCAAACCGACAAAACACCGACGGGGGGAGGGAAGCCCCAAGTCACCAGGCCGCGCACGAGGTACGACTCAGAAAACGATTAACTACACACAAGTTTGCACGAACCACAAACCAACACCAACTAGAAACACACAATAACACGTACACAGCAAAATAACCAGTGGAAATTTGACAAAGACAAGAATGGGAAAACACTCAAACTTCGATGCCTTGGAGAGCTCAGTGCCCCTATTACCAGTACACTGGTATTCATTGCATCAACCTCAGAAAGATGATAGGCCAAGTCAACCCCACCTGGTGTTATAAATTCGATGGACAACCAGGACTCGAACTCAAGACCCCAGGATCCCAAGGCAGCCACTCGGACCTTTGATTATGTCGAGTCTCCTCTGGCAATGATGGCGTGTGCCATCGTATTGCCTTTCTATGGCTGGTACACACGAGTAAGTGTGTGGTATAGACCGGGGGCGGGGGGGTGGAGGGGGGGGGGGGTCGCCACTCCTCTACATCCCTCTGCTGGCCGTTGGGGATTTCACCCTCTTCCGCCCGTGCTGTTGGAGTCGACTGGACTCTCATCCACCAGATCTGACATTTTTAAAAGATCTCTGTAAGGTTCTTGTTTATCATTCCCGATGCTCCAATAATCTGCCATCTGCCATTTAAACTTCATGGCTGCGGACGGTTACCCTGGCAAGGGGGGCTGACAGGTACTACACCTTGCCCACAGGTGACCTCAGATCAGAAGACACCTGCATACCATTAAGCCAGCACCAGGCTTAGGGTATAGGTTATTGATTCACAATAGTGGAATATTCAATGCGTATCGTTTAAAGTAGACAGTTATTTACGACAAGGATGCACGAGGTTGAGTCAATCAAATGCGCCAGCGGCGTTTGCGTGTCTGTCCCCATCTAGCAATGCATGTTGGCAACCCTGTATTGCGTGTGCCCATTGTGAATAACTCGTAAATAATTGTCTACTTTAAATATTGGACAGATTGGAGTAGACAAAGAAGGCTCTTTGGAAGAGGGCAGCTCAACTGGGATGGGTAATGAATCATTATAAATGCCTAAGACCACACCAATGGCTTTAAGAAAATAGTCAGGTTCACTATGTTTTTTTCGTTCATAAATCTTGGAGATTAGCAAAACTATACATTTTTGGAATATTCAGAGCATGAGGAATCCAAAAATTAATGTTGGCATTTGTGTAGACAACTGCATGGTCGCCATTTTGGATTTTCAAAATGGACGCCTTAAAATACATAATTTGCGCTATCTCAGCTTCTAGTCAACCTAGAATCTTATTTAAATATGCTAATCCTATGTTTTCTGGGTCAAGAAAACCATTGGTGAGATCATTAGACTTCTAATCGGAACACTTGCCTCACTTTTAGGACTTTCCAGATGACACTCAGGACAATGATGAAGATGTGTAAAAGCATATTCCTGAACGGTATAGACCGAATATATCCTGTGTATAGGACTTATATTTCAATCTGATACTAACAAGACTGCTTTCTTGCTTTATAAACCCATACCTATAACTTCAAAGGACTTGCAATATCATGTATTATGTAATAGTGCAATATCATGTATTATGTAATTCAGTTCTATCACAAATATAAAGACAATGGTTTTCAATTACCTTTGTTTGTTGCTTTTCTATAATCCTGAGCACTCTTTCGAGGCCTTTATTGGATTCCTTGACCCAGAAAACATAGGATTAGCAGATTTAATTAAGTTTCTAGGTTGACTAGAAGCCGGGATAGCGCAAAATATGTATTTTAAGGCGTCCATTTTGAAAATCCAAAATGGTGGTCATGCAGGTGTCTGTGCAAATGCCAACATTGATTTTCGGATTCTCCATGCTCTGATGATTCCAAAAATGTACAGGTTTGCTCATCTCCCAAAATTTGAAAGAAATTATATTTGTTAACATAGTGAACCTGGCTAAAATGGTGGGACTGAATTAATTGGATAAGTGTAGGTTCTGCAAGGTAGAAATATAAAGTATGAGCCACATCCGATCAGAATGTTTAAAAAAACTCATGTCAGAGCAGCTGTACACTCAAAGGCGCAACAAGGTATGTAGAGTAATCCACTGGCACATCTGCAAAAAGTCTCAATATGTCAGTTCCAGAAAACTCGTGGAAACATGAACCAAAAGCAATCACTGAAAACAAGGAAGTAATGCTCATGTATGACTAATGATCCCATGAAGCATGAATATGGAAAACAAAGCATTGCAACTGGATATTATAGTACTGAGGTGCAAAAAGGAAAAGAAGGCATTGCTAATTGAGGTGTCAGTCCCCAGTGATTTGGGCCTAAACAATGCAGAAATCAAGAAAATGACCAAATACCAACAATGAAGTGAAAAGATCCTGGAAGCTGAAGAGCGCCAGAATTGTACCAGTGATTAATGTAGCATCGGGAATGATAAACAAGAACCTTACAGAGATCTTAAAAAAGATCCCTGGGAATGCTACGACAAACGAACTGCAGTTGGAAGGTAACTGAGGGTCGATGAGGATCCTCAAAAGAGCCCTCGGAACAAAGCTTTGAGAACAAGAAAACTTCACAAACTGGTCCATGAATCATGCTCCCTTACTGAAATGGACGTGGATACTTTGAGACCTGGGAGGACTATGTTCCACCTTCTGACCCGCATATGAAGATACTTTTGGGTGGTGGTCCATGGTGGTCTATTCGCACAGCATGGGGATGTCAAATAAGTGGAAGGAGGGTATGTTTTCACTCTTGACTGTCTGTCTGTGAGCAGGATATCTCAAAGTTGTTGTCAGATTCAGTCTAAATCTGGTGCACAGTTTGAGTGTGTGGCAAAGACGAATCGATTATATTTTGGTGAAAATCTGGATCTGAATCCAGATGCGATCGTTTTTTAAATCTTTTAAGGGATTCTTAACCATTGAGTGATAGGTCCAAAAACGATATACAGTATAACATGATATCTCCAATAAGGTGTGGACGGATAATGACAAAACTAGCAGAATGAGTTGGTTAGGTGACAAGAACAAGTTGATTCGATATTGGTTCAGGTCTGGATCCAGACCCAGCCGTATCAGTGGGATACAAAACGTAAACTGTTCAGCCTGACGGAGGCATGAGTGCTGTTCTAGTTTTTCTTGTGGCTCTGGCACCAAACAAACAAAGCATTTATAACAGCCATCACAGCTCCCACCACTCCTAACCCAACTTAATTTCTTCGTAAATATCATCATTTTAAACTTACCCTGTGCACTCACAAGCCCTAGACATGACATTTCAATCGGTGTTCAGAAGCACCCAAACCAGGTACAATCAGCAGTGCCGAGAGAGAGAGAGAGAGAGAGAGAGAGAGAGAGAGAGAGAGAGAGAGAAAGAGAGAGAAAGAGAGAGAAAGAGAGAGAGAGAGGGTAACAGTAAGGGGGGCCTAATAGGGGCCCAATAGGGGGCCATATCATATCCTAATAGGGGCCCAAAATGATTTTTTTTTTTTGGCTTCATATAATGATTGTTTGTGACGATAAAATACCGGGGGGGGGGGGCGCTTTATTTTGGTATCTCTCCATTATAAAGCCACTCAGGGGGATTCCCAGCTTTCCATGGGCAGTAACACCCTCCCTCATAAACCATAAAATAAACTACTGTGGGAACAATTTGCATAATGATAATAGCGGTAATGTAATGACGTAAATGGAAAGAGGAGTGTTGGCCAGACCCCATCTGGATGAAATGGGTTAAGAATCAAATGCAAATAAGTGAATAACACCCCAGTTTCCTTTAAACATGCCATGTGTTTCTGATGACGAAAATACAGAAGCCTCTGTATGGTACTTACCCAGACATGAACGGATTCATTTCTTAACCCATTTCATCTGGATAAGGTTTGGCCAACACTATCGTGTTCATTTACATTATTACCGTGATTATCATTATATGAATTGTGGTGGGGGGGGGGGGGGTGTTATTGTTTAAAAGTGAAAAAGATGGAATGAGCCCGGATGGAGGGGCTCGCACTTAGAATTTCCCCGGAGCCCATTCTGGCTCTCGGTGGCCCTGGGTACGATATCTCCCTCCAACTCTTTCTTTATATAGAGGCACACCCTGGCCTTCTCTCAGGTACTTTTCCAAATATTTCGGCTTCTTTTAGAAGCTTAGTCAGCCATTTTAGGTCACAATCTTTATCATGCGTGTGCACGATAGAAGTTCACATGCCCCAAAGATCGCTAATCCCAGGGTTATCTGCGCATGCGTACCGAGCATTCGAGATCGGTTTACGTCATTTTGAAAGTCCCTTAATTGGTAACTATGAGTCACTTGACAAAGATGGCGGCGTTGGAAAGTTGTAAACATGATGAACAATGAGCAGTTATCCAGTACAAATGGAATTGGAATTTATAGACAGATGAGTGTGAAGTATAGTATATCATGCCTGGGGTGAAAAAACGTAGACAGGCAGATACAAACATTTGGAGAAGGCAAAGTGTGTGCGAGATGAACAGCATCCTGCAGGGACACCACGGAACGCTGCACAGAAAATTTTCCCATGTGATTGACACATGACATTTGAAGAGATTACCAATCACAATGGCATCAGTCATTAAGTATTGTGCACATGATTGTCCACAACAAACTCGACTTTTGAAAGGTGTCATGCAGGTGTGTACCCAAGATATTCACAGATGTAAGACCCAGAGTTTGGAAACCAGTACAGCCATACTGCAGTGCTTCCTGTATGACATTTTGACTTCCTGTATCACATTTTGACTTCCTGTATCACATTTTGACTTCCTGTATCACATTTTGATTGGAGATGAGACAAGGGAGTTCCAATACAAACTTGAATCAAAGAGAAAAAGTGTGAACTGGAAGCATCCAACATCTTCAGTGGAGAAGACGTTTAATGTCCTGAGGACTGTTGGTAAAATAAGTTTCCTTTTGATTTCATTCGAACAGACCATGACCGCAGTGCAATGTACTGTCACCAGCTCCACCAATGTTAAACGACATCTATAGACGCAGTAACGGTCTCCTGTCCTGCAGCGTGCTTCTGCAATAGGACAATGCCAGACCTCCAACTGGCCCACAGAATCTTGTGTCTCACAGTCTGAGAGTCCTTTAGGTGCTTTTTTGAAAACACCAAGCATAGTCAGGGCCCTTAGGGATATTTTGGTTCAAATTTTTCCAAAAGCATCAAATTTGGCGCAGATGTTGCCCATGCCATACTCTTTCGATTTTTGATGGGCGCCAAGGGCGGTATGATCCGGGGACCATACCGGTCCATCCTGCCATGTCACCTGACCTATGACGTCATAATTAGGATATGAATCCAATCACATGGCGTACTATAAGTGGTCAAAGTTCAAAATGAATCGATCGAAAAATGAAGGCAGAGATCCATTTTTAAGGTTTTCATAAAATCCAATATGGCCGCCATGTCACATGACCTATGACGTCATATTTATGACATGTATACAATCATGTATACATGAACCCGGATCATGATCGCACAAAAATTAAACACAAGGATATGGCATACAGTTCATAAAACTTCAAAATCCGTACCTTTGTAATTAGACTGATGAACTGCATATGCCTGAAAATTAGGAAATAGACATGTAAATATTTCCTCTAATTGTCAAAAATAAGGTCAGAGTTCGATTACCCAACCCAGAAACATAAAATGGTGAACCTCGCGTAAATCTTGACAAAAAACTCAAAAACCGACATGTTTGACTCAAAAATGACCTTTAAGATGACCTTGAGGGTTGACCCTGACCTCGAATCATCAAAATAACATCATAAATTGATTCCTCGACCTCGAAAACCCCTGAAAAGTGGTATCATACATGATTCCAACCCTTTTGGTTATTTAACTGATTTTCCTCTAATCCGGGTGGCGGCCATTTAGTATTTCGCCAATATGGGGCCCCCCGGGGGGGGGGGGGCGCCCGTCAAAAATCGAAAGAGTATGGCATGGGCAACATCTGGGCCAAATTTGGTGCTTTTGGAAAAATTTGAACCAAAATATCCCTAAGGGCCCTGACTAGCAGGCTTTCATGTGTCTTTCACTGAGGAGAGGCTTCCATCTGGCCACTCTGCCATAAAGCCCAGATCAGTGGAGTGTTGCAGTGATGGTTGTCCTTCTGGAAGTTTCTCCCATCTCCACACAGGATCTCTGGAGCTCAGCCAGAGTGACCATCGGGTTCTTAGTCACCTCTCTTACCAAGGCCCTTCTCCTCCGATTGCTCAGTTTGGCCAGGCGGCCAGCTCTAGGAAGAGTCCTGGTTGTTCCAAACTTCTTCCATTTAAGAGTTATGGAGGCCACTGTGCTCTTGGGAACCTTCAATGCAGCAGAATTTTTTTTGTAAGCTTCCCCAAATCTGTGCCTCGACACAATCCTGTCTCTGAGCTCTGCAGGCAGTTCCTTCGACCTCATGGCTTGATTTTTGCTCTGATATGCATTGTCAGCTGTGAGACCTTATATAGACAGGTGTGTGCTTTTCCAAATCATGTCCAATCAATTGAATTGACCACAGGTGGACTCCAATCTAGTGAAGAAACATCTCAAAGATGATCAAGAGAAATGGGAGGCACCTGACCTAAATTTCAAGTGTCATAGCAAAGGGTCTGAATACTTATGTAAATGTGATATTTAAGTTTTTTCTTTTTAATAAATTTGCAAAACTTTCTAAAATCCTGTTTTCTCTTTGTCATTATGGAGTATTGAGTGTAGATTGATGAGGAAAAAATGAATTTAAACGATTTCTGCATAAGGCTGCAACATAACAAAATGTGAAAAAAGTGAAGGGGTCTGAATACTTTGAATGCACTGTATGCATATATATATATATATATATTGTTACAGACGTGGCTTAGATGTTAGTTTACCGAGCGGTTTTGGTATGACCACGTCTGCACAAGTTACCGATTATACTCGACGTTGACGAAGCCGCGCCACGCTGGATCAATAAGGAAATAGAAGACACACGGCTGGATTATAATGACATACGACACCAATGTTTCAATTCTCAAGACCTCCGGAGGAGATTATATTCGTACGGAAAGGTTAGATTACAGGGACGAGAGGTACATCATAGAAAGACAGGCACTTAGACACACTCTTATATTAACCCTAGACAGACGACAGGTAAACGGGACAACGGCTGACTCACACGGGGGTTGATGGCAGGAAAGCGGGTATTGATGGCTCAAGGTGCACTCTTGGCTCAAAGCAGGGTCGACCCGGTCCGGTCCAGAGATGCGGAAGGTTGCACAGCGCTCGAGGTGGTAACGTTCTTTCACAGGCGGGTTCTCTTCCTCTCAGCGGTCGTAGGCAACGTTCTTTCTCCAGCTGGGGGCGCATCTCTCGTCACGTCCGCTCCGTGGCCGCGTATATCCGGCGGGGAGTGACACGCCCTCGGCTCGCTAGCGCCGCCCCAGATGGAATCGGTCCGCCCTTCTGATTGGGTCCGGGGGGTTACCAGGCTCCGCCCTTGAGGAGGAGCTGACAGCCAGCCCCTCCGTGGTAACCCCGTGGAGCGCGTGGTCAATGGCGCTAATCGAGCCGGTGTGAGGACGCATCCTCCCCCGCGCCGCCCCCATCCCCTCCGTTGCTGCAGCCATAGTTGGTTGGGGAAGAAGATGGAAGGAGGTATGGAAAAGGTCCTAAACTCACTACTGATGCCATATAATCACATTCTGGTGCAACGAAGAGTCATAATTAATGGAAACGAGGCCTTAACTGACATAGACTAAGAATAACTAGGAAGATGTCCGAAAGTTGTCTACGTGTGGTGCGGTGGACCTGGGCACGACATTTAATGGGGGAATAAGGGGAAGGTCGGCTCTACTGATTGTTATTTACATGCAATGGGACTAGGGAATGGGGGATTGGGGAAAGTTGGGGAGTATTGGAGAAAATAGGGGAATATTTACAAGCGGATATGGAGGCCAAATTCCATATTCGCAACATTGCACCCTTCTCTACCCTCGGGGCGTCCCGACCCGATAAATTGTTACCTACTTTAGTGTGGCACGCAATGTAGTTCCCTCTACTATTAACTCTACCCTGAGTGCGACAGTTTTACAGATATTCACAAATGAGTAAATATGTCCCCCTGCGACGTTGCACCCTTCTCCTCTCAGAAACACACCCACAGGATAACCGAATCCGGAAAGAATTCTCAATCTAAACATACAGCCGGTAGGGAGCATTATTTACAAGATTACGCTGATATCTACACTACGATCCAGGACCTGTTTTTGGAGGAACACATGCAGATGTTATGCATAGAGAGAGCGCGCTTGCCAGCATCGATACACCAACCCACGAGTGCTCTGTGGCCGACGGCCTTTAATAACGTGCAGAGCACCCTTTCCCAGCATCAAAAGCACCACCCCACCACCAATCGGTGCAGTCACCATTGTTCATTGGAATAAAAATAAATTCGACAACCCCTAACCCTGCAGGTGTCTCTTGCTCTTCTTGTGGTGCACTTGGTGTTAACTAAAAGTGGTTCACCTGTATGGCATAGGTGCCACGTTGACCCATAGGTCCATCCCCGGGTGGTGCTTGGCCGCAAACGAACTGCGGTCCATTGAGGGTGGCCACAAACATTGCGGTCCATATGGTGTATCGATCCCGGCAGCAAACAGCGAAAGTGCAGGCCCACAACTGCGCAGCCAGCACCTCTCTCTCCTCTCTCTCTACCCCAAAGCCAGATCCTCGGAGGTGGGAGACAAAAGAAGCAGACAAGTGAGTAAGGTGGTAAGGGCGCAAAAGTGCACGCAATGTAAGGTAATGCACACTGGGGGCACATGGGAACCAGGTGAGACAGGTACGTTCCTACCGTACGCTCCCCCCACCAGGTAACCTACATGGCCCCTCCCTTACCCCTTACTGTATCCACAAAACACAACACTACCCATAAACATCTACTTTACAAATCAACAAACATCCCTACTGTCTTCCCCGTTCCTCCCATATACCAAATTCGTCTTCTCTCCCTCCTAACCAATCAAATTTGCCATTTTCAACTCTCATCAAAATTTGTCATTTTCAACTCAACATCAAAATTTGCCATTACCAATTCAACATCAGTCCCTCCTAGGGAGGGAGAGATGGAATCACCCCAATGTCTCATCCACGTCGTGATGCGTCTCACAAATCCACACAGCAATCTCATTTCCTGCAACAACCAAAGAAAACACAGGTGTGGAGTCATCATCATCACCACAGGTAAGTGGCTGCGTATGGTGCGACAGGTTCATCAATCCTAACTATTTCCTAAATGACTTTAACAACTTTACACTACCCGGGGTCTTTCTCCGGCCAAACCATTGGCCCTCTTACACTATGGGTTCTAAAAACCAATTCCCATTGGCCAAACTGTGGTGCTCTTCAATTTGGGGTCTCACTCCCCCGATTCATCTCCCGGTGCCCTCGCACAATTTCTGGGCTGTGGCGTGTACCTCTCCCAGTGGGTCTACCCACCTGCACACCTCCACCACTGCAGTTGCCTCCGAGCTTACCTGCTCCTTACCCTAACCTAACTACCTGGGGCAGGCCCTCTGGCGCTCTCCCCACTCGGTGCCCTCTCTGGCACTGGGCTACCCGATCCACACCCGGGATCCTCAGGCACCCACTCACAACTACCGGCTCCCAGAGCCCACCTGCGGCCTCACCTGGCCGACATCCTCACAGTGGTGGAGTGCCCAACCAACTACACACACTAACAGGCTACACGCCCAGCCATTTCCACAACACTAATGCACCCATCCACAACACCATTCTGCCACCGCACCACAAATGCCAATATCCAACCACAATTTACCTGTACCCTCTACCTAACACTTACACTACCCGCCCCGGGTACTCGTGAAAGGGGTCCACTCTTCCCCCATCCACACCTTCGCACCATGCACACCACTCCGTACCACTCACTCCAACTCTCTCCACACACCTGTACCTGCACACCTGTGCTCTCACACCTGGTGCCACCTGCACCCTTCTCTCCCCAAGCGCATTCGCGCTGATCCACACACTCACTACTCATACACTGCTCCACACACCTGTCCAGTTGCACACCTGTGCAATCACACCTGTTCAATTCTCACACACACAGCATCATCTCAGCTAACTACTCCCTTCTGAAACTTGCGCTTCCCAGTCGTCCCTTTAAACTATTGCGCTCCCACGTCATTATCATCCATACTAATCTACCTGCGTCCCCACTACAGGTATCAGTCACTAACTAAACTTAACGTTACCTAATGTCAATCTCTTCTAGATCCCTACTAATAACCTAACCCACCCGGGCTAGTTTTCACTGCCATACACCCCATAATCTAGTGCTCCTTTGCCCCCCATATGGGAAGGGTGGCAGGGATGCCATCCCACCACATCGGGGGTCTCTCACTACCAATTTTGCACATCAAATTTCAACAAATTAAAAATTTGCCAATCACTACCCATCATCTGCCAATCACTACTGCCAATCCCTTGCCAATCACCAAATTTTGTTTTTCTCATTTCGGGGCCAAAACACTAACCTCATCACCCAGTCGACTCACTAATACCTCTCGGTGCGCCAATCCCTGTCCAAAGCCCGGCTTCGTAAAGCCAAGCAATGGATGCTGGTTGTTTTGTGCCAGCGGCTGGATGCGTCCGGCACTCGGTGCAGGGACGGGGGCTTACCCGGGCCGAGATCCCACGCATCACCTCGGCGTGGAGCCATCCAATGTCCCGATCTCGACCTGCCGGAATGCCTCAACAAAAAGTGGTCGCCATGACGACCCTTTCTATCGGGCCGCCCGCTCCGCCTAGTGGAGCACAGACGCGGCCGTTCAAAGCGAGGCCCAGCACGCACCGAGGGCCCGATTCGGCTAAAAGTCGACCTAACCTCTAACCCGTTTAATGTCGATGCTTCACCTGCATGCTTACACCCCGCAGCCCGTTCCTTGCTCACACATCCAGCTGTGCCCATGCTCCTCGTACCCTTCCTTACACACCCAGGTACCCTCATTCCACTCACAGCCTTGGTCACACACCTGACCACCGAACACTTTGGCACACATTCGTTGGTCGCACACCTCACCAATACACCGCTTCGCACCCCCTCCTCGGTCACCTCCTCTGTGACAATCACAGGTGTGCCCTCATTCGCACACCCAACCACGTGCCTCACCACCAACTCCAGCGTGCATTCCCACTCACGCTCTACCCTTCCAGGTGTGCATCCTTCCATCCCAGGTGTACATCCTCGCTCACCTGTCACAACCAACTCACTCTCCTTGTCACTCTCACTACTCTCACCTCCATTCTTGACAGCGCACTCACCCTTACTCTTGACAGCGCACTCTTTCCTCATGCACCTGTCCGTCACACACCTTTCTCGCGCACACTCTCCCGTTACACCCTCTGTAACACTCACCACAGGTGTGCATTCTTCCTTACTTCTGACAGCGCACTCTTTCCTCATGCACCTGTCCGTTACACACCTCTCTCGCGCACACCCTTGCGCACACTCTCCCGTCACACCCTCTGTAACACTTACCACACCGCGCTTCCATGTGCTCCCTCGCACACTCGCTACGACCGACTCACTCTCGCCAGCACCCTCACTCCTTGGCACACACTTTTTCCTCACACACCCCAGAGTCGGACTTTCTCGCACACCTCCTCTTTCGCACACCCGACCTGTCACACACCTCACCAACGGCCTTTCACGAACACCCGGATCCAAACCAATCCCCAAGCTTCTTAAATCCCCTGGCGCATCATACGCACGACCATATTGGTCACCACTTACACCGGGTCCTCTTCCTCTTCGCTTCTCCTCCATCACCTGCGAATCCCTCATCCGGTTAATGAGCACATCATCACGATCCAAACACAGACTTTGGACCAATTCTTTTATCTCCTCTTTTATCTCTTTCTTATCCCCTCTCCGTCGCTTCTTAATTTCGCTCATCCCTTCTTCCACTTCTTCTAATTTGTGCTTCACCTCTTTTATTCCCCGGTACGTCTCCTCAAGCTCATCCTCTAAGGCTACCTTGACCGTTTCCATGTGCGTCCTCACCTGCCGGTCCTTCGTCTCCATTACCTCTATCACCTCGTCCAGCCTCGTTGTCAGTCCCTTACGTACCATCTGACATTCCCTCTTCGTCGCTACCAAGTCATCTTTTAGTTCTTTCTGTGTCGCTTTTAAACCTCCTAATACCGCAGTGTTCCTTTGAACCTGCTCCACTAACTCCGTCTGTCCCACCGTCAGCTGCTCCACCTCCTGCGTCAGGTCCTCTATGCCCCCTTGTAACTTTACAGTCCCCTTTCTCACCTCCTTCTCCATGTGCTCCTCACAGTGCCTCACCTCCTCGCGCACTCCTCCGACCTCCTCACTCACTCCTCTTCTGATCTCCTCTCCCATCACTTGCATCTCCTGCCCAGATGCCACCCTCATCTGCTCCATTTCCTCCCTGTGAGCATCCAGTTTGG